>NW_026639839.1:0-516 GCF_028554395.1 Pezoporus wallicus | reverse complement strand
TGTGAGCAGATGCCCCTGTTCATTCTGTGCTGTGTTGCTGCCAGCAGGGAGCAGGCTCTGGACTGATTCTATTCAAATGCTTTTCCTGTACGAGTGTTAGCAGTGAAAGCAACGATGGATGCACCAATGTAAAGGGGATTGTGTGCTGAAAAGGTCCAGCACCAGCTTTCAATCCTGGCTCTTCTGCTGTGGGAGCAGATGCCAAACGTTCGTGCTGTACTCACTGTGCTGCTGGGCAGCTGAGACCGCTTGAGAATTTGGATTCAAATGGACTTTTAGGTATGAAACCGAGGAGAGACTGCAATGATGGTGACCCCGTTGCAAAGCTGCTTGTGTGCTGAAGAAGCAGAGCACTAGCTTTGCCTGCTGCTCCTTCTGCCGTGTGAGCAGATGCCACTGTTCATTCTGTGCTGACTGTGTTGCTGCGCAGCAGAGAGCAGCCTCTGGACTGATTCCATTCAAATGCTTTTCCTGTATGAAAGTGAGCAGTGAAAGCAACGATGAATGCACCAATGT
>NW_026639838.1:0-509 GCF_028554395.1 Pezoporus wallicus | reverse complement strand
CCCCCCATAGTGCCCTATGGAGCCCATAGAGCCCCACAGCACCCCACAGTGCCCTATGGCACCCATAGAGCCCTATAGCACCCCACAGGGCCCCATAGTGCCCTATGGCACCCATAGAGCCCCATAGCACCCCATAGTGCCCTATGGCGCCCATAGAGCCCCACAGCACCCCATAGTGCCCTATGGCACCCATAGAGCCCTATAGCACCCCACAGGGCCCCATAGTGCCCTATGGCACCCATAGAGCCCCATAGCACCCCATAGTGCCCTATGGCGCCCATAGAGCCCCATAGCACCCCATAGTGCCCATAGCGTTACATAGCACCCCATAGCGACCACAGTGCTCCATAGAGCCCCATAGAGCCAAATAGTGGCTATAGCGCCCTATAGTGCCTCATAGCACCCCATAGTGCCCTATGGCACCCATAGAGCCCCACGGCACCCTATAGCACCCACAGCAGCCCATAGAGCCCCATGGTGCCCTATGGCGCCCATAGAGCCCTATAGCA
>NW_026639837.1:0-507 GCF_028554395.1 Pezoporus wallicus | reverse complement strand
AAAATCACCTTGTCCTGCTTCTCCTATGGGACACAGGTCAGTGCCCCAAAACAGGACAAAACCAGCCTAAAACCAGCCCAAAATCACCTTGATCTGCTTCTCCTATAGGATACAGGGTCAGAGGCCCAAAACAGACCCAAAACAGGACAAAAACAACCCAAAACACCCCAAAACCACCTTGTCCTGCTTCTCCTATGGGATACAGGGTAAGAGGCCCTAAACACCCCAAAACCAAGACAAAACTACCCCAAAACCACCTTGTCCTGCTTCGGCTGTGGGATACAGGGTCAGAGCCCCAAAACAGCCCCAAAATAAGACAAAACCATGCAAAAACCAGGACAAAACCTTCTTGTCCTGCTTCTCCTATAGGATACAGGGTCAGAGGCCCAAAGCAAACCGCAAAACAGGACAAAACTACCCCAAAACCACCTTGTCCTGCTTCTCCTACAGGATACAGGGTCAGAGCCTCAAAACAGCCCCAAAACAGGACAAAAACACTCCAAAACC
>NW_026639836.1:0-513 GCF_028554395.1 Pezoporus wallicus | reverse complement strand
CTCTGGGAGCACAGGCAAGACGTTCGTGCACTAATCCATGTGCCCCTGGGCAGCCGAAAACAAGCTTTGGAGATGTTGCATTCAAATGGATTTTTAGGTATGAAACCGAGGAGCGACAGCAATGATGGTGACATGGTTGCAAAGCTGACTGTGTGCTGAAGATGCCCAGCACATGATTTCCCTCCTGGCTCTTCAGTTCTGGGAGCAGAGGCCAGACGTTCGTGCACTAATCGCTGTGCCCCTGGGCAGCTGAGAACAAGCTTTGGAGAGGTTGCACTCAAATGGACTTTTAAGTATGAAACCGAGGAGCGACAGCAATGATGGTGACACCGTTGCAAAGCTGACTGTGTGCTGAAGATGCCCAGCACATCCTTTCCCTCCTGGCTCTTCGACTCTGGGAGCAGAGGCAAGACGTTCGTGCACTAATCGCTGTGCCCGTGGGCAGCTGAGAAGCAGCTTTGGAGACGTTGCATTCAAATGTACTTTTAGGTATGAAAGCGAAGAGTGACAGCA
>NW_026639834.1:0-510 GCF_028554395.1 Pezoporus wallicus | reverse complement strand
AACTCACTGGCTTTGGGCATGAGCCATCTCTGTCAAGCAAGGCAGTTATAGAACTGAACTTTGTTGTTAACAAAGAAGAAAGTTTCTTTCTTATCCCCAGCTAATTAATCTCTGATGGCTTGTTATGAAGAATGAGGGAAGTCACATCCAAGTCTTCTGAGAAGCTTTTGTGGTGATGAGGAAACTTCCTTGGTAAACCCCAGAAGGTCTTGTTAAAGCTGATGACTCCTGGAAGGGTGGTTGGTCCCCAGGGACCACTTCTTGCTTTGGCAAAGTGAGCAGCATCACTTGTGATGGAAATAGCTGTGAGTGCTTGTATTGTGAAAGCCTGGATTTTGGGCCTGCTGGAGGGCTTTCTGTGCCCATACAAGCTTGGTCCTACTCTCCCCTTAAAGACACATCCCTGTCTTCATGACATGTGCAGATAATGTGTTTTAAACCGTAGCCAGAGAGCTTGTTCACTCACTCCCAGTGAGTGGTGCCGGGCTGAGAGCAATTGAGGCCCCCCCC
>NW_026639833.1:0-515 GCF_028554395.1 Pezoporus wallicus | reverse complement strand
TGGCTCTTCTGCTGTGGGAGCAGAGGCCAAACGTTCGTGCTGTACTCACTGAGGAGGGCTGCAATGATGGTGACCCCGTTGCAAAGCTGCTTGTGTGCTGAAGAAGACAGAGCACTAGCTTTCCCTGCTGCTCCTTCTGCCGTGTGAGCAGATGCCACTGTTCATTCTGTGCTGACTGTGTTGCTGCGCAGCAGAGAGCAGCCTCTGGACTGATTCCATTCAAATGCTTTTCCTGTATGAATGTGAGCAGTGAAAGCAACGATGGAGGCACCAATGTAAAGGTGATTGTGTGCTGAACAGGTCCAGCACCAGCTTTCAATCCTGGCTCTTCTGCTGTGGGAGCAGAGGCCAAACGTTCGTGCTGTACTAACTGTGCTGCTGGGCAGCTGAGAGACACCACCTGAGAATTTGGATTCAAATGGACTTTTAGGTATGAAACCGAGGAGAGACTGCAATGATGGTGACCCCGTTGCAAAGCTGCTTGTGTGCTGAAGAAGCAGAGCACTAGCTTTCCT
>NW_026639832.1:0-518 GCF_028554395.1 Pezoporus wallicus | reverse complement strand
CTAACAACTTTAAGCCTATTTTTTCCTAACCGATATTTCTCAATTTCTAACCATTTTGAAGTTATTTTTCCCGTTTCCTAACCCACTTTTTCTATCACATTTTTGCCACGTTTCAACCCATTTTAAGCTTTTTTTTTTCTTTTCTTGCTAATTTTTGCCCAATTCCTTCCTGGTTTCAGAGTTTTTCGCTCATTTCTAACCCATTTTTCCCCATTTCTATCAAATTTAAAATGGTTTCCCCTCTGCTTGCTATGCATTCTTGTTACTTTCAAATATGTTTTAAGCCACTTTTGGCCATTACTAACCCTTTTTTTTTTTCCATTTTCTAAGTCGTTTTAAGCATTTTTTGGTTTCTTTTCCTAACCCAAATTTCTCAATTTCTAACCATTTTTAAGTTATTTTTCCCCTTTCCTAACCCATTTTTGTCAAGTTCTAACCCCTTTTAAACCATTTCTGGCCATTTCTATCGCATTTTTGTAACGTTTCAACTCCTTTCAAGCGTTTTTTTTCATTTCATG
>NW_026639831.1:0-517 GCF_028554395.1 Pezoporus wallicus | reverse complement strand
CCAGTCAGGCTGATTTCAGCCTCCAGTACAGTCAACTCTTGGGATCCTCCTGTTACTCCAGAAATATAGATGGGTTCCACCCCTTGACAGCTTGATGGCATCAGGGTACACTGTGCACCGGTAGCAATATCGCACCAACCGAGACTCCCTGACAGTCCAGCAACAAATCACCACCGCTACTATCAGCTAAAACAATGATAAGGGAAAATAACAAGAGAAGAGAATATGATACCACCGGCCAAGAAAGCGAGTTCCACCCGGAAGCCCCTGTCCTTCCGGGTAACTCCCAGTTACCCCCCACCCCGGGCATGACGTGCTGTGGTATGGAATACCTCCCCGGCTAGCCCGGGTCAGGCGCCCCGTCTCTGCTTCCTCACAGCCTCCCCTCCTCCCTGGCAGAGCATGAGCCTCACAGAGTCCTTGGTCAGGGTAAACATCACTTAGCAACAACCGAAAACATCGGCTTCACCAACACTGTTCTCAGGCTGGAAGTCAAAACACAGCACTGCACCAGTTA
>NW_026639830.1:0-517 GCF_028554395.1 Pezoporus wallicus | reverse complement strand
TCCAGAGCAGGCCAGAGCAGGAGAGACTGTATGCAGTGTTCACACTCATGAATAACCTGGGCAATAGTGTCCATTGTTAAGTCCACCCCTCAATCATGAGTCCATCTCTGTGTTGCATCTCTGCTCTGATGGCGTGAAGTGCCATGGGCCCACCAGGCTTAAAATAATTCACTGTCCCCTTAAGCAGTTTCTGCAGCTTGTTGCTGGGGACTCCATACAGCTGCCTTCCATCTCCGAAGCTTCCAAAGCACTGGAGGGGCCCAGTGGACTAGATACTTGCCCATACTGTCCCACACACCCTGCGGTATTATGGTTGCTCGACTTGCAGTTTTCACACCACACTTGACCTGCGCGACAGTCTCGCCGAATATGCCCGTCACGGCCACAGCGAAAACATTTATTGTGTCGTCTGCCAGAAGAGCCCTTTCGTTGCTCGCCTTTATCTGGAGGCCTCAGCGGAGCTAACGCAGCAAAACTTGTTGTGTCGCTTGCTGCTGTGCTACGAGGGCTTGCTGTT
>NW_026639829.1:0-510 GCF_028554395.1 Pezoporus wallicus | reverse complement strand
AAGTCGTGGTGAAAGGGATTATTCTTCATTATCACAGGAGCTGGAGTAAAATCAGCTCTTCCACTACATCTGGGAAACTGCTCACCAGAGACTGAAGCCGTAGCTCTCATGGGACGATCAGTCTTGGCCCTTGCTCCCCTCTTCAGTTCACTCACCCGTTCCTCCAAAACTGAAGGAGGTTTTCCATCCCACTTTGTCATGTCTTCTCCGTGATCCAGCAGGTAAAACCATAGGGTACCCCGTGGCGTATACCTTCTGTATCTCCTCTCTTGAACAATAGGACGCCTTTTGTTAATAGCTGAGACGTGTGTTGGTACACGTGAGGAGCTGGATAAATCAGATAGATCGTCCCTCAATTTTTCGACGTCCTGGGACAGTTTTTTCACAGCTGAGATGATGGAAGGGGTGAGGTTGTCTTCGAACTCTCGGAGTTTATGAACCATTTCATCCACTGTTAGTGGTACTATGTCATTCCAGGTCACTGTTGCCAAGGAATGGGCATATGATGAC
>NW_026639828.1:0-515 GCF_028554395.1 Pezoporus wallicus | reverse complement strand
CCAGTAGCACAGCCATTAGAGCACGAACGTCTGGCCTCTGCTCCCAGAGCCGAAGAGCCAGGAGGGAAAGCATGTGCTGGGCATCTTCAGCACACAGTCAGCTTTGCAACGGTGTCACCATCATTGCTGTCGCTCCTCGCTTTCATACCTAAAGGTCCATTTGAATGCACCCTCTTCGGAGCTTGCTCTCGGCTGCCCAGCTGCACAGTGAGTAGAGCACGAACAGTTGCCGTCTGCTCCCACAATCGAAGAGCCAGGAGGGAAAGCTGGTGAAAGCTTAGGGTTAGGGTTAGGGTTAGGGTTAGGGTTAGGGTTAGGGGTTAGGGTTAGGGGTTAGGGTTAGGGTTAGGGTTAGGGTTAGGGTTGCCGTCTGCTCCCACAGTCAAAGAGCCAGGAGGGAAAGCATGTGCTGGGCATCTTCAGCACACAGTCAGCTTTGCAATGCTGTCACCATTATTGCTGTCACTCCTCGGTTTCATACCTAAAAGTACATTTGAATGCAACATCTCCAAAGC
>NW_026639827.1:0-509 GCF_028554395.1 Pezoporus wallicus | reverse complement strand
GAGAAAAAGTCCCTCAGCCTTTGGAGGAGGCTCTTGGCAGCTGTGAAAGAAAGGTTTCCGTACAAGGACGATGTTACGAGTCGTTCGGCCAAGTGGACTACTATAGACAAAGGCATCCAGTCTCTGAGGGAATCGGCCATCGTAGAGATGATCTATCACATCAAGCCGAATAACGGGAGACCCTGCCTTTGAACATCCAGCACAGCACGGGCAGCCAGGGTGCCAGGAGGAGCTGTGCTTCAGTGCCAATCACTTCCGAAGCAGCTCGAACCCCCTCATAGGCTGCCAGTATCGACCTCGAGTCGACCTCGAGTCTCCCCTGGAGCTTTCTGCCAGAGGCTCCAGGTAGGACCGTTCTCCCCAGCTGCAGTGTACAGCACATTTTTTACATCTGGTCCGGTCCGGACTGGTCCAAGGGCTACTGCATGAACTATCTCGCGTTTAATTTGCTCAAAGGCTTGTTGCTGCTCAGGGCCCCATTTAAAATCATTCTTCTTCCGGGTCACATG
>NW_026639826.1:0-5118 GCF_028554395.1 Pezoporus wallicus | reverse complement strand
GCACTGGGGTTCATTGGGGTGCAAGGGGCTCATTGGGGTGCAGGGGGGCTCATTGGAGTTCAAAGGGCTCACTGGGGTACACTGAGTCTCATTGGGGTGCAAGGGGCTCATTGGGGTACAAGGGAGATCATTAGGGTGCGGGTGGGGTCATTGGGGTGCAGGGGGGCTCATTGGGGTGCACTGGGTTCATTGGGGTGCAAGGGGCTTATTGGGGTACATTGCAGCTCATTGGGGTGCAAGGGGCTCATTGGGGTGCAGGGGGGCTCATTGGGGTGCACTGCAGCTCATTGGCGTGCAGGGGGGCTCATTGGGGTGCAAGGGGCTCCTTAGGGTACATTGGGGCTCGTTGGGGTGCAGTGAGGCTCACTGGGGTGCAAGGGTCTCATTGGGGTACATTGGGGTTTATTGGGGTTCACTGGCTCTCATTGGGGTGCAGGGGGCTCATTGGGGTACAAGGGGCTCATTGGGGTACACTGGGGCTCATTGGGGTGCAGTGGGGCTCATTGGGGTGCAAGGGTCTCATTGGGGTACACTGGGGTTCATTGGGGTTCACTGGCTCTCATTGGGGTGCAGGGGGCTCATTGGGGTACAAGGGCCTCATAGGGGTACACTGGGGCTCATTGGGGTGCAGTGGGGCTCATTGGGGTGCAAGGGACTCATTGGGGTACACTGGGGTTCATTGGGGTTCACTGGCTCTCATTGGGGTGCAGGGGGCTCATTGGGGTACAAGGGCCTCATAGGGGTACACTGGGGCTCATTGGGGTGCAGGGGGCTCATTGAGGTACACTGGGGCTCATTGATGTGCAAGGGGCTCATTGGGGTACACTGGCTCTCATTGGGGTGCAGTGGGGCTCTTTGGGGTGCGGGGCTGCCCTTCGAGTGCAGAATCCTCCTTTCCCCCCCCCCAGGTGCCTTGGACGACTTCGACAAGACCCGACCCCCCCCTCCGCCGCCCCCCGGTCCCGGCTCCGGCACCGAGCCCTCACCCAGCGACGCCGCCAAGGTGAGCACCGGGGCGGGGGGGGAGCGAAGGTTCCAGCCCCACTGCTTGGGGGTCAGGGCGGTTGTGGGGCTGCTGCTTCATCCCCATCCCTCCCCGGCGCAGGCGTCCCTGTTCGCGGCGCAGGAGCGCTTCTTCGAGGAGCTCTTCGAGGGGGACCTGGCGGCGCAAGCGGCGGCCGAGTTCGACCGGGCCATGCAGGAGCTGGCGCGGGAGGAGCCGCACCTGGTGGAGCAGTTCCAGAAGCTCTCGGAAGCCGCCGGTAGAGTCGGTGAGCGCCGGGGGCCGCGATGGGCTCTGTGGGCTGGTAACACTGGTAATGCTGGTGACGGTGCTGGTAACGGTGCTGGTGATGGCGCTTGTAACGGTGCTGGTAATGGCACTGGTAACGGTGCTGGTGACGGCGCTTGTAACGGTGCTGGTAACGGCACTGGTAACGGTGCTGGTGATGGCGCTTGTAACGGTGCTGGTAATGACACTGGTAACGGTGCTGGTGACGGCGCTGGTAACGGTGCTGGTGACGGCGCTGGTAACGGTGCTGGTAATGGCACTGGTAACGGTGCTGGTGACGGCGCTGGTAACGGCGCTGGTAATGGTGCTGGTAACGGCGCTGGTAACAGTGCCGGTAATGGCGCTGGTAACGCTGGTAATAATGCTGATAATGGCGCTGATAACAGTGCAGGTAACGGTGCTCGTAAGGGTGCTGGTGATGGCGCTGATAACGGCGCTGGTAGCAGCACGGGTAATGGTGCTGGTGACGGCGCTGGTAGTGGTGCTGATAACGGCACTGGTAACGGTGCTGGTAATGGTGCTGGTGATGGCGCTTGTGATGGCACTGATAATGGCGCTTGTGACGGCACTGGTAACGGTGCTGATAACGGCGCTGGTAATGGTGTAGGTAATGGTGCTGGTGACAGTGCTGATAACGGCGCTGGTAACAGCACCGGTAACGGTGCTCGTAACGGTGCTGGTGACTGTGCTGATAATGGCGCTGGTAACGCCGTGCCAAGGGGGTGCTGTGGCAGCGCCATAGGGGATGGTTTAGGGGTGTCGGTGTCTCCGGTTGTGCAGGCAGCGACGCGGCGTCGCAGCAGGAATTCACCTCCTGCCTCAAGGAGACGTTGAACGGCTTGGCCAAGAATGCCAGCGACCTGCAGGTACGGCTGCCCCATAGCTCCCCCCCCCCCCACCTCTATGGGGTGTCCCGTGTCCCCCCCCCCTGCTATGGGGCTGACGGTGCCCTCGCAGAGCTCTTCGGCCTCGGAGGAGGAGCTGGCGAAGGCGCTGGAAGGGCTGGGGCTGGAGGAGGGCGATGGCGACGGCGAGGGCAGCGTCCTGCCCGTCATGCGGAGCATCATGCAGAGCCTGCTCTCCAAGGACGTGCTCTACCCCTCGCTCAAGGAGATCACCGAGAAGGTCCGGGGATGGGGGCTACCGGTGGCTTGGTGCCGGTGTCACCCGGTGCCGGGGTCACCCGGTGCTGGTGGGATGGTACCGGTGTGACCGGTGCTGGTGGGTGATGCCAGTGAGTGGTACCAGTGTGACCCAGTGCTGGTGTCCCCCACCCCAGCAGTACCCTGAGTGGCTCCGGTGTCACGGTGATGCCGGTGTCACCCAAGGCTGGTGGGAGATGTGGGTGGGGGACACCGGTGGGTGACACCAGTGTGACCCGGTGCTGGTGGGCAACACCGGTGTTGTGGTGCCGGTGGGACCGGTGCTGTTGTCCCCATAGTACCGAGAGTGGTTCCGGCACTGATGTCGCCCGGTAGCACTGGTGTCACTGGTACCACTGGGAGGCACTGGTGCCACCGGTACTGGAGTGCCCCAGCGCTGTGGCCGGTGCCGCTGGGTGGCACTGGTGTGTCCGGTACCGGCGGGTCCCAACACCGGTGTGACCGGTCCCGATGGGTCCCAGCTCTGTTGTACCCGGTCCCGCTGGGTCCCAGCTCTGTTGTACCCGGTCCCGATGGGTCCCAGCTCTGTTGTACCCGGTCCCGATGGGTCCCAGCTCTGTTGTACCCAGTCCCCGGTGATGGGTCCCAGCTCTGTTGTGCCCCCAGGTCCCGGTGGGTCCCAGCTCTGTTGTACCCGGTCCCGATGGGTCCCAGCTCTGTTGTACCCGGTCCCGCTGGGTCCCAGCTCTGTTGTTCCCGGTCCCGCTGGGTCCCAGCGCTGTTGTACCCGGTCCCGATGGGTCCCAGCTCTGTTGTACCCGGTCCCGATGGGTCCCAGCTCTGTTGTACCCGGTCCCAGCTCTGTTGTGCCCGGTCCCGGTGGGTCCCAGCTCTGTTGTACCCGGTCCCAGCTCTGTTGTACCCGGTCCCGATGGGTCCCAGCTCTGTTGTACCCGGTCCCGATGGGTCCCAGCTCTGTTGTGCCCGGTCCCAGCTCTGTTGTGCCCGGTCCCGATGGGTCCCAGCTCTGTTGTGCCCGGTCCCGATGGGTCCCAGCTCTGTTGTGCCCGGTCCCGATGGGTCCCAGCGCTGTTGTACCCGGTCCCGATGGGTCCCAGCTCTGTTGTGCCCGGTCCCGATGGGTCCCAGCTCTGTTGTACCCGGTCCCCGTGGGTCGCAGCGCTGTGACCGGCGCTGTCCCCGCAGTACCCGGAGTGGCTCCAGCGGCACGGCGCCGCGCTCCCGGCCGAGCAGTACGAGCGGTACCGGGCGCAGCTCCGCGTCATGGCCCGCATCTGCCGGCAGCTGGAGGGGGAGCGGCCCGGGGAGGGCGAGGACGAGCGGAGGCAGCGCTTCGAGAGCCTCCTGGGGCTCATGCAGCAGGTGCGGACCCACAGGGACCCATAGAGACCCATAGAGACCCATAGAGACACAGAGAGACACAGAGAGACCCACAGAGACCCACAGAGACCCATAGAGACCCACAGAGACCCATAGAGACACATAGAGACCCATAGAGACCCACAGAGACCCATAGAGACCCATAGAGACACATAGAGACCCATAGAGACCCATAGAGACACATAGAGACCCATAGAGACCCATAGAGACCCATAGAGACCCATAGAGACCCATAGAGACCCCCAGAGACCCATAGAGACCCAGAGAGACCCAGAGAGACCCATAGAGACCCACAGAGACCCATAGAGACCCATAGAGACCCCCAGAGACCCGTAGAGATACAGAGAGACACAGAGAGACACAGAGAGACCCATAGAGACCCACAGAGACCCACAGAGACCCAGAGAGACACAGAGAGACACAGAGAGACACAGAGAGACACAGAGAGACCCATAGAGACCCACAGAGACCCATAGAGACCCATAGAGACACAGAGAGACACAGAGAGACCCATAGAGACCCACAGAGACCCATAGAGACCCACAGAGACCCATAGAGACCCCCAGAGACCCATAGAGACCCATAGAGACCCATAGAGACACATAGAGACCCATAGAGACCCACAGAGACCCAGAGAGACACAGAGAGACACAGAGAGACCCATAGAGACCCATAGAGACCCACATAGACACACATAGACCCCCATAGAGAGACCCATAGAGACACCCAGAGACCCCCAGAGACCCCCATAGACGCACATAGACCCCCATAGAGACACCCATAGACGCCCATAGAGACACCCAGAGACCCCCATAGACACACATAGATGCACATAGACCCCCATAGAGATCCCCATAGACACCCATAGAGACACCCAGAGACCCCCATAGACACATAGACGCATGTAGACCCCCATAGAGACACCCATAGACACCCATAGAGACACCCAGAGACCCCCATAGACCCACATAGACGCATGTAGACCCCCATAGAGACACCCAGAGACCCCCATAGACCCACATAGACGCACATAGACCCCCATAGAGATCCCCATAGACACCCATAGAGACCCCAAGAGACCCCCATAGACGCACATAGACCCCCCATAGAGACACCCATAGGCACCCATAGACACATAGAGACCCCCATAGAGACCCCCATAAACACAGACCCCCATAGAGACACCCATAGACCCCCATAGAGACACCCATAGAGACCCACAGAGACCCATAGACCCCCATAGAGACCCTCATAAACACACATAGACATACACAGACCCCCAAAGACCCCGACAGATATCCATAGACACCCCATAGACACACA
>NW_026639825.1:0-513 GCF_028554395.1 Pezoporus wallicus | reverse complement strand
TGCTACTAAAGAAAACGGGGGAAGTGTAGAGAGCTTAACAACAGAATGGCTAAGTAACAGAGGTCATGATACTGTGCAGCTGGTGGAAATATAGGCCTCAAGGCTACGGTAATCTTGTGGTTAATGTTCACCCTGAGTTGCTCAAGAAACAGGATGTACATCTTGCTGAGATAGCGCCACGGTATCTTGCTGAGATAGCGCCACGGTATCTTGCTGAGATGGCGCCACGGTATCTTGCTGAGATGGCGCCACGGTATCTTGCTGAGATAACGCAACGGTAATGCTTGGGCAAGCTGGAACAAGCCGGGACATGTCGAGGCATGTTGAAGCAGGAGGCGGTCACGGTTGCTTGGGAGGCCCCTGCGTCAGCACGGGCTGACCAATGATTTTGCTGTATCCTAGCAGGAAATGTATCTAACACTGCAGGCTATAAAAGGGGTTGTATCTTGCTGAATAAACGAGACTTGCTGACCATGAGAGCATGAGGCTTGTCTCCCGCGACTCCAACAGCTT
>NW_026639824.1:0-5104 GCF_028554395.1 Pezoporus wallicus | reverse complement strand
CATAGACCCCAATAGAGACCCATAGACCCCCCCATAGACCCCCCATAGCCCCCCATAGACCCCCCATAGACCCCAATAGACCCCCCATAGACCCCCCATATAGACCCCCAATAGACCCCAATAGAGCCCCATAGACCCCACACAGACCCCCAATAGAGCCCCATAGACCCCAATAGAGCCCCATAGACCCCCCACAGACCCCCAAGAGCCCCATAGACCCCAATAGAGCCCCATAGACCCCCCACAGACCCCTAATAGCGCCCCATAGACCCCAATAGAGCGCCATAGACCCCCCACAGACACCCAATAGCGCCCCATAGACCCCAATAGAGCCCCACAGACCCCCCATAGACCCCCCCCATAGACCCCCCATAGACCCCCCCATAGACCCCCCATAGACCCCCCATAGACCCCCCATAGACCCCCCCATAGACCCCCATTACCCCCATAGACCCCCCATAGATCCCCCCATAGACCCCCCAATACCCCCCCACAGACCCCCCCATAGACCCCTAACCCCAATAGTGCCCCCCATAGACCCCAATAGAGACCCATAGACCCCCCCATAGACCCCTAATAGCGCCCCATAGACCCCAATAGAGCCCCATAGACCCCCCACAGACCCCCAAGAGCCCCATAGACCCCAATAGAGCCCCATAGACCCCCCACAGACCCCTAATAGCGCCCCATAGACCCCAATAGAGCGCCATAGACCCCCACAGACACCCAATAGCGCCCCATAGACCCCAATAGAGCCCCACAGACCCCCCCATAGACCCCTAATAGCACCCCATAGACCCCAATAGAGCCCCATAGACCCCCCACAGACCCCTAATAGCGCCCCATAGACCCCAATAGAGCCCCATAGACCCCCCACAGACCCCCAAGAGTGCCCCATAGACCCCAATAGAGCCCCATAGACCCCCCACAGACACCCAATAGCGCCCCATAGACCCCAATAGAGCCCCACAGACCCCCCCATAGACCCCTAATAGCGCCCCATAGACCCCAATAGAGCCCCATAGACCCCCCACAGACACCCAATAGCGCCCCATAGACCCCAATAGAGCCCCACAGACCCCCCCATAGACCCCTAATCGCGCCCCATAGACCCCAATAGAGCCCCATAGACCCCCCACAGACCCCGAAGAGTGCCCCATAGACCCCAATAGAGCCCCATAGACCCCCCACAGACCCCCAATAGAGCCCCATAGACCCCAATAGAGCCCCACAGACCCCCCACAGACCCCTAATAGCGCCCCATCGACCCCAAGAGAGCCCCATAAGCCCCCAGAGCCCCCCACAGCCACACCACAGCCCCCTATGGACACCCCATAGCGCCCCAGAGCCCCCTATAGACACCCTACAGAGCCCCACATACACCACATAACCCCCCATAGACACCCCACAGCCCCCCCATGGACACCCCATAGATAGACACCCATAGACACTCTACAGCACCCCACAGTGCCCCACAGACACCCCATAGACACCGCATAGCCCCCCACAGCCCCCCATAGTCAGACACCCATAGACACCCTACAGCACCCCACAGCCCCCCCATAGACAGACACCCATAGACACCCTACAGCACCCCATAGACACCGCATACCCCCCCCACAGCCCCCCTATAGACACCCCACAGCCCCTCAGACACCCCATAGCCCCTCAGACACCCCATAGCCCCCATAGCCCTCCATAGTGCCCCATAGCCCCCATAGTGCCCCATAGCCCCCATAGACACCCATAGCCCTCCATAACCCCCATAGACACTATAGAAACCCCATAGTGCCCCATAGCTCCCCTAGTGCCCCATAGCTCCCATAGACACTCATAGAAACCCCATAGTGCCCCATAGCCCCCATAGTGCCCCATAGGCCCCCATAGACACTCATAGAAGCCCCATAGTGCCCCATAGCCCCCATAGTGCCCCATAGCCCCCCACAGACACTCATAGAAGGCCCATAGTGCCCCATAGCCCCCATAGTGCCCCATAGCCCCCCATAGACACTCATAGGAACCCCATAGTGCCCCATAGCACCCACAGAGCCCCATAGCCCCCATAGACACCCATAGCCCCCCATAGACACTCATAGGAACCCCACTGTGCTCCACAGTGCCCCATAGCCCCCATAGTGCCCCATAGCCCCCATAGACACCCATAGCCCCCCATAGACACTCATAGGAACCCCATAGACACTCATAGAAACCCCATAGTGCCCCATAGCCCCCACAGTGCCCCATAGCCCCCATAGACCCCCATAGCCCCCACAGACACCCACAGCCCCCCATAGACACTCATAGGAACCCCAAAGACACTCATAGGAACCCCATAGTGCCCCATAGCCCCTATAGTGCCCCATACCCCCCAGTGCCCCATAGCCCCCACAGACACCCATAGCCCCCCATAGACACTCATAGGAACCCCATAGTGCCCCACAGTGCCCCATAGCCCCATAGTCCCTATAGACACCCATAGTCCCCCATAGACACTCATAGGAACCCCATAGTGCCCCATAGTGCCCCATAGCCCCCACAGTGCCCCATAGCCCCCATAGTGCCCCACAGCCCCCACAGACACCCATAGCCCCCCATAGACACTCATAGGAACCCCATAGTGCCCCACAGTGCCCCATAGCCCCATAGTGCCCCATAGCCCCTATAGACACCCATAGTCCCCCATAGACACTCATAGGAACCCCATAGACACTCATAGGAACCCCATAGTGCCCCATAGTGCCCCATAGCCCCCACAGTGCCCCATAGCCCCCATAGACACCCATAGCCCCCCATAGACACTCATAGGAACCCCATAGACACTCATAGGAACCCCACAGTGCCCCATAGCCCCCACAGACACCCATAGCCCCCCATAGACACTCATAGGAACCCCATAGTGCCCCACAGTGCCCCATAGCCCCCGTAGTGCCCCACAGCCCCCACAGTGCCCCATAGCCCCCACAGTGCCCCATAGCCCCCATAGCGCCCCATAGCCCCCATAGCGCCCCATAGCGCCCCATAGCGCCCCATAGCCCCACTCACCGCTCCGGGGCTGGGTCCCCGCGGGGGGCGGGTCAGGGGCAGCCCCGGGGGGGGGAGGGGCGGCTGCTGGGCTGGGGCGGCCCCGCCCTCACCTGGGGTCAAAGTTCACGGGGGTCATGGGGGCCAATGGGGGGGTGGTTATGGGGCAGGAGCTCGGTTATGGAGCAGATATGGGGTAATTATGGGGCAGAGGATCGGTTATGGGGCAGAGGATTGGTTATGGGGCAGGGGGGGCTGGTTATGGGGCAGGAGATCAGTTATGGGGCAGCTATGGGGCAGTTATGGGGTAATTATGGGGCAGAGGATTGGTTATGGGGCAGGGGGACTGGTTATGGGGCAGTTATGGGGCAGGGATTGGTTGGGGGGGGAAAGAAGGAACAACGTGGGGCGGAAGTGGGCGTGGCTCCCGCGTGACGTCAGATGACGCAGGCCCCGCCCCCTCACCGATCCGGCGACGCTCTCCAGGAATCCGGCCAATCACAGGGCGCCCCACGCCTGGCAGCCAATCATCGTCCCCAGCCGTCTTCTAGCTCAGCCTGAGGGGACCAATGGGAGGCTTATGGGGCAGGACGCGCTGCTATGGGGCAGGGCTTCCCCCCGCCCCCATGGCTGTGACGTTGCAGCCGCCCACGGGGGGGAGTTTTGGGGCCTTCCCATGACGTGGAGGGGGTGGGGCAGCCATGGGAAACCCCAGAGCGACCCACGGCTGCCCCATAGCAACCCACGGCTGCCCCATAGAGACACACGGCTGCCCCATAGAGACACACGGCTGCCCCATAGAGACCCACAGCTACCCAACAGTGACACACAGCTGCGCCATAGCAACCTACAGCTGCCCCATAGAGACCCACGGCTGCGCCATAGCAATCCATGGCTGCCCCACAGAGACCCACAGCTGCTCCATAGCAACTCACGGCTGCCCCATAGCGACCCATGGCTGCCCCATAGCAATCCATGGCTGCCCCACAGCAATCCACGGCTGCCCCACAGTGACCCACAGCTGCCCCATAGCAACTCACGGCTGCCCCATAGCGACCCATGGCTGCCCCAAACCCCTCTTAAAGTGGCATCTGTGAGGCACGTGACCTCATGTGACCCACAACCACGTGACCCACAACCACGCGTCCCCACCGGGCCCAGCACCACGCCTGACGGTGACGCCCATGACGGCAACGGCGGCACCGCAACCCTGTGCCGTTACACACGTGACCCACACCTGGACATGTGACCCACACCTCGACACACGTGACCCACACCGGGACACGTGACCCACACCTCAACACACGTGACCCACACCTGGACATGTGACCCACACCTGGACACACGTGACCCACACCTGGACATGTGACCCACACCTCGACACACGTGACCCACACCTGGACACGTGACCCACACCTCAACACACGTGACCCACACCTGGACACGTGACCCACACCTCAACACACGTGACCCACACCTGGACACACGTGAGCCACACCTGGACACGTGACCCACACCTGGACACACATGACCCACAACTGGATGCATGTGACCCATACCTGGACACATGTGAGCCACACCTGGACACACGTGACCCACACCTGGACACACGTGACCCACACCTGGACACACGTGAGCCACACCTGGACACGTGACCCACACCTGGACACACATGATCCACACCTGGACACGTGACCCACACCTGGACACACGTGACCCACACCTGGACACACGTGAGCCACACCTGGACACGTGACCCACACCTGGACGCACGTGACCCACACCTGGACGCACGTGACCCACACCTGGACACGTGACTCACACCTGGACACGTGACCCACACCTGGACACACATGATCCACACCTGGACACGTGACCCACACCTGGACACACGTGACCCACACCTGGACACGTGACCCACACCTGGACACACGTGACCCACACCTGGACACACGTGACCCACACCTGGACACGTGACGCACACCTGGACACGTGACGCACACCTGGACACACATGATCCACACCTGGACACGTGACCCACACCTGGACACACGTGACCCACACCTGGACACACGTGACCCAC